>NC_077229.1:497777729-497817784 GCF_027887165.1 Monodelphis domestica | reverse complement strand
GCTGGGTATACAAAGATAAAAATGAAATAATCTCTACCCTCTTGGAACTTATATTCTACTGGGGGGAGACAATATCAGTAATTGATCTGAGTTTTGGAAAGTCATAGGGATGATGAATAGAGGCATAGGGAGTTCTTTGGAACACCTTTTCAAAAACAATGCTAGCACTGACTTGATTATGATTCCCTGAGGAAGAATTTCAGTCTTTGAGTATCTGAAGGACTTTTTTAATGGGAGTCCGATTTATTTACTTGGCATAATGGAGGGAAGTTGCCTAGGAACTTAAGTCAGATAAATATAAGAAAAAAAAATCTTCCTCACAATTAGAATTACACACACACACACACACACACACACACACACATGAATGGCCTACTTGGAAGACCAAGATTATCATTGTCTTGAGGATGTGCTCAAGTTGGACGAAATAACCTAGACATCATACAGATGATGGACAGTTACCTATCCAGCTCATGGGTAAGGATAAAGACCATGTATTAAAATGGACTGTGAAGGTTGAAGTATCAGCAAAATCAACAAAATAAAAATAGAAAATTATTCTAAAAGAACTCCCTGTCACTAGAAGTGTTTAATGAACAACTGAATGAGCATTTGTTCATTCCCTATAAGTTACGACTTTATACTAGCCACTAAATATAAGATAAGCTAGTATATGTAGGAGGGGTGGCCAGAGCGAGAAATTTTCATCTGGGGAAGGATAGAAATGGTGAGTAGCCCATGTCTTTTCAAGAATCATTGTATAAAATTGATTTAGAGATGATTATTGATTAGATTTAAATCTAAAAGAGACCTCAGAATCCCTTTGTTTTACAGATAAGGAGAATGAGACTCAAAGAGATTTTGACTTGCTCAGGGTCACACAACTAGTAAGAAAGACTCCCAGAACTGGAACTCGAATGCTCTAGCCCACTTTCCACAATACTATAGAGACATCCAAACTATTCAATGTGATATTGTGTAAAGAGTTCTAGACTAGGTGTCTGGAGGCCTGGATTATAGTCTTATTTCTGCTAACAACTAGCCATTTATGGAAAATGAGAATGTTGAAAATAAATTATCTACAAGATCTCTTCCAGTTCTCACAATCTAGGAATCCATGAACCCATAGAATCCCTTCTAACACTGAAATTCTCTATTTCTATGGTTCCTGAGGATGTCCTGTTGGCAATAAGGAAGAAATGGAGCATAGATGAACAGGCTGTCTGTCTGTGGCAGAACCAAAGTCATCTTTTGATCAGAATGCCTAGAATTTAGTAGGGCATCACCTGAGGCAGATATTCAACTCCCTTGGTGCTGGAGTTGGGCATTTGGTGATGGGATGTTGTTTTGTTTCTTTGTTTTTACTATAATATTAAGTGGTTCAAATTGACTCTTCAACCTTTTGGATTTCTCCCCCCCGCCCCCCCCCCCCCTTCCCCCCATACCAAGCCTGGTAGTATGAGAAAGGGAGATGAAGGCATATTTCATCACAATGCAAACCTTGTCACTTTAAGCCATCCTTTCCAAATAGTTAGAATAGTTTGGGGGGTGGGTAGGAATCTAGCTTTTCTGTGTAATCTCCATTGTCTCCCTCCCTCTAATACTTAACCTCATCTACCCAATAGTACATGACACTGAATCATCCCAATTTAGAAACAGACTAGAGCTTATAGACTAACATAGTCAAAGGCTAGACTAGATTAATAACTATAGATTCTATCTGAGGTAATGTCATCCTGAGGAATTGAGCCAGTATAAGCACACATGTGTTCACAATATAATCAATAGATCACATTTTACAGGCATAGCTAGTTCCCAATTATTCAGGCTGATGGGGTGCAAGAAGAACTTTCTGTATCTAATCTCTTTCTACTTCAGTGGGACAGTTATGGAAAGATATAAGGAAAAAGATTGTTTTCAACATATGTGCCCAAGTCAAGCTAATTTTGTCTTTTAAAATGTGGATAAAGCAGATCCACCAAGTGCCAGATAACCAGGAAGTTTTCAAAAAGATTGGCATGACAGATTTCAAAGCTGTATATATTGGATGACTAGAATCTGATGATTACCTCAGGGAAAGCTCTTTTTGAGTGAAAAATAGGATATGTATCAAAAATGAAAAAATAAGTACGGTTAACAGAGCCCTGAAGAGAAAGAGAAACAACAAAATCTTGTTATAAATGTCATTGTTGAAGTTCAGGATTATGACTAAGGTCCAAACAGGGTTGTTTTGTATGCTTCTGATAACTGTCCCCCTATAAAGTTGGATACCCCTTTTACACAATTCCATATGATGGGTGGTGTATGGGGTTGCCATGATATGATGGATTTTAAGTCAAAAGAATAAAAAGAGAATTTTAAGAGAAAGGATAAAAGCAAATGGTCCAAAAAGAAGAGAGTTTAAGGAGGCCAGAAAGGGAAATTAGATGAATTCTAGAAGCATATTGCAAAGATGGCAGAAATAGACTAGAGAAACAACAGTAGACATACACCACCTAGACCAGAATTGGCAAACCTTTTAGAGATCATGTGCCCAAACTTCACCTTCAAGTCACTTGTGAGCCCCTGCAGTGGAAGGAAGAAGTGCTCACATTGGGCTGTTGGGAAGAAAGGCAGGACATGTGAAAAATGTCCTAAGACTTGGTGGAAAAGGGGAACAGAACAACCCCCTCCAGCACATGTAAAAAGCAAGAGGGAGATTAAAGAAGAGATAGCATTGCTGATTAGGGTAGATGAGATATTAACAATGAGTTCGAGAAAGAAGATAAAATTGTTCAAGTTCTATTGTCTTTATTTTTTCTCTATAAAGAATAATGGACATGAATCTAGACAATAGTTAAAGATATCTCTAAAAGAGCTAGAAATTTTTGACTAGACATGATGATCATTTCAAATTTTAGAAGGAAGAGAAAATTATTAAATGAATTGTTATCATGAAACTCATTATGTCAAGGAAGGAAAAATAGGTTACCAAAGAAAAATGTATGGAAAATATAGGATGAAGTGATCATTCCATCTTAGAGATTTTGATAAAGAAGAAGAGGAAATTTTTGGCATAGTCTGATCTTTATTTCAGCCTTAGAGGATTGGATAACCCAAGATTTCAAGGAGCTTTTAGAATACGGAGAAGACCAAAGCTTCCAATTCTATAGTTGGGATGGTCTTTTGAATGAAATTCTGATGATACAAATTTTTCTGATGAGAAAAAAGAAGGGTCACTACTGTTTGAAGAAACTAATATGGCTGGCCTGGCTACATAGGGATTTAACTCATTGGCCAAGTTCAATTTATTTTCAAAAGATATAAATGTCATATCTATATAAGACAGCAACAAGGATAGGCATCTGTGAATAAATGAATACAGGTAAAGCCCTATAAGAACAGAATCAAGAATTTTAAAATTGAGTATAAGCTTAGAAATGCATTGAAAGCTATTATGTTTCTAAAAGTCTATGACAGTCTCCCACCAGTAACTATAGAGTCAAAAGCTTGTTAAAGGAGGCACAAAAAAAAAATACTGAAGAAATTAATATCTTAAAAAACAGAATAGTGACAAATTGGTAAAAGAAGTACAAAAAATTAGAGAAAAGAACTTTTTAAAAAGGAGAATGGACAAATGGAAAAAGATATACAAAATTACGCTGAAGAAAAAAAGTTCTTCATTGACAGAATTGGACACATAGGAAAATGGGTATATACAAATGTATATACTCAGGAAAATAACTTTACAAAGTTGAATTGGCCAAATAGAAAAGGGGTATAAAAACTCACTCAAGAAAATCATGTCTTTAAAATTAGAATTGGGATAGTGGAAGTTAATGACTTCCTGGGATATCAAGAAACAACCAAACTAAGTCAAAAGTATGAAAAAAAAAAAAGAAAATGTGCAATATCACCTGGGAAAAACAACTAACCTAGAAAATAAATCCAGGAAAGATAATTTCAGAATGTTTGGTCTACCTGAAAGTTATGATAAAAAAGAGTTTAAACATCATTTTTCAATAAATCATCAAGGAAAACTGTCTTCATATTCTAGTACCAGAGAGTAAAATAGAAGTAGAAAGAATTCACTAATCACTTCCTGAAAGATATACCAAAAGGATAACTCTCAAGAATATTATACCCAAATTCCAGAACTCCCAGGTCAAGGAAAAAATATTGCAAGCAGTCAAAAAAAAGAATTCTAATATAGTGGAGTCACAATCAGGAAAACAAGATTTAGCAGTTTCTACATTAAAGGATTGGAGGGCCTGGAACACAATATTTCAGAGAACAAGGAGCTAGGACATCAGCCAAGATCACCTACCCAGAAAAACTGAGCATAATCCTAAAGGAAAAAAATGGATGTTCAGTTAAAGAGGACTTTCAAATATTCCTGATGAAAAGACAAGAACTGAATAGGAAAAATGATTCTCAAATATGAGTCTCAAGAGAATCACACACACAAAAAAAATAAACAGGAAAGAGAATCAAAAGACATTGAATAAGGTTAAATTGTGTACATTCCTGCATGGGGAGATGAATCTTGTAACACCAAAGAGCTTTGTCCTTATTAGTGCAGTTAGAAGGAGTATAAATAGAAAGGGGGCAAGTTGAAAATGATGGAATGATAAAAAATAATAAAATTGAGACACGAGAAAGAGGAATGCATTGGGAAGAGGGAGATGAGAAAAATAAAATGGGGTAAATTATTGCACATAAAAGAGTGTTTACAATAGAGGGGAATTTGTGGGAGGTAGGGAGCAAAGCATGTGAACATTAAGCTCTTCAGAACTGGCTCAATGAGTAAAGAACATGCATAATTAATTGGGCATAGAAAGCTATCTTACCCTCTAGGAAAATAGGAGGAAAAGGGAATAAAAGAAGGGAGGTGGAACTGATTTTAAAAAGAAGGAAAATTGGGGGAAGTGTAGGTCAGAAACTAAATAGGGATAAATAGGAAAGTAATACACAGTAATAATAATAATAATGCAAAAATTTCTTACAAGTCTATCAAACAAAGGTATCATTTCACAAATACATAGAGTAGGGATTGGAAAGAAAGACTCCTTTTTTGGAATTCTACAATGATGGACAACAGCTGAATGACAGTTGAGGACAGCAAAGGATTGTGGGAGAGAAACATGGGCTGAGGAAAATTTTGGTGAACCTTGGGTCTTCGGATTCAGGAGGGTGAGCTGGAAAGTCCACTTCTGATGGGCTGTGGGATTCCCCAAAGCCACTAGAAGACCTAGACTTCCTGCCTTTGACTGCTGAAGCTATATTCTCTCAAAGAAAAACCATTCCACTACTTCTACCTGCCATCAAGATCTGTTTCTGAGGAGGGGCTAAAAAGGACTCAATCAATACCTTGAGCCCAGTCCTCTTCCTTTTCCTTCTCTCTCCTGTCCATCCCTGAACTGATTTAGGATTTAGTGATAAGACACATTAGCTTAGAGATAAAGAGAGAAGACAGCTGGAAAGGGGGCTGAGTCCTTTGAGGCTTGGACTTTTCTGCCTCTTGATCTGGCTGTTGGGAGGGTTTTACTTAACAGGACAACCTACTCCCATTTTCCTTCAACACATTTTCCCTTTTCCTTTCAAAAATAAAACCTTAGTTAAGTCTGATCTGGGTTTGACCTATCTTCTTAACAAAAGGGGTGTGGGTGATTGAAGGACAGGATTCAGAATGCTGTCATGTCTGTGACAGGACTAGACTAGGTCTGTCACAATCTCCATTGAGTACAAACCTTCCTCAGAGATAGCTGAAAGGGGAAACAGACACCTTCTCCCCTCAGATTAGTGCTCAAGGGATGCAGTCTGTTAAAATATCCCTTGAGAAAGGAGAAAGTCTTCTTTCTTTCTCTCTAGAGATTATCTCAATCTCCTGTTTTAGTTCACCTAAGGAGGGAGAGATCTTGCAATTTACCCTCTATCACCAAGATTCATCTCGACCTCCATATTTCCTTCACCACTTGGTCCACTCAACTGTTTCACTGGGGATTACATCTTTCCAGTGAGACAAACCATCAACCCATTCTACTCTCTCCATTAAAAAGGGAAGGAAGCCTCTTTTCTTTTTACAATAGAGAAATGAATTGAATATATAATATAAGTCTCCAATTGATAAATGGTCAAAGGATATAAACAGACAATTCACAAACAAAGCAATTAAAGCTCTATATAGTCATGCAAAAATGTTCTGAATCACTACTAATTAGAGAAATGCAAATTTAAACAACTCTGAGGTGCTACCCCATACCTATCAGATTTGCCATTATGATAGAAAAAGGAAATGACAAAACATGGAAGGGATGTGGGAAAACTGAGACATTAATGCATTATTGAGAGAGGTATGAACTGATTCAATCATTCAGGAGAGCTATAAAACAGTACATACCCTTTGACCCAGCAATACCATTACTAGGTTTGGAGTCCAAAGAGATTTTTAAAAAAGCAAGAACTTAAAAGTACAAAGATATTTAAAGTGGCCGTTTTAGGGGGGCAAAGCTTTGGAAAGTGAGGGGATACTCATCCATTGGGGAATGACTGAGTAAGTTATGGTACATGTTTGCAGTAGAGTACTATGGGTGCTGTAAGAAATGATAAGCAGGAGGAGCTCAGAAAAACCTAGGAAAACTTACATGAACTGAAGCAGAAGGAAATAAGCAGAACATTGTACAGTGATAGGAATGTTATACAATAAGCAACTGTGAATAAATTATTCTCAACAGTAAAATGATCCAAAACTATCCCAAAAGGCTCATGATAAAAAAATTCCATCTACTTCCAGAGAAAAATAATTGAGTCTGTATCTAGACCAAAACAAACTTTTTTCACTTTCTTAATTTTTTTTTTCTACTTAAGTTTCTTTCCACAAAAAGATTAATAGGGAAAGGTGTTTTGCATGGTTACATATGTAAAATATATATGAGATTGTTCAAGGGGGTAGGGTTGAGGGAAAGGAGGGAGAGAATTTGAGACTCAATATTTTTTGAAAAATGTTGAAAACTGCTTTTTACATATAATGGGGTGCATTTTTAAAACAGAAATTATTCAGAATAACAGAACAAAAAATAGAATATTTAAATAACTATTTCAGAAACAGAAATAATGTCATAAATGAATTCGCTGGGGGGAACCCAAGATCATGTGAATTTATAAGTAAAATTTAACCAAACTTTTAAAGAATAATTCAACCCAATATGACATAAGCTGAAAAGAATAGGTAAAAATATAATTATACCAAATTCCTTTTCTGATCCAAATATAGTTCAATACCTAAATCAGGAAGTCTCAAAAATGAAAAAGAAAAATCTCTACCAATTTCCTTAATTAATATTGATATAAAAAATTACAAATAAAGCACTAAGGAGATCCAAGATCATATACCATGACCAGACTGGATTTATACCAGCTATGCAGGATTGGTTAAATATCAAGAAAACTATGAACATGATAGGCCATGTTAACAACAGAAAAATAAAAATTATATTATTATTTCAATAAGTGAAAAAAAAGCCTTTAACAAAAACTAAGAGTAAGCATCATGCATATTGAGGATAAACTAGAAGCCTTTCTGATAAGATCTGAGATGAAGTAAAAATATCCACTTTCACCCTTATTATTTATTCAATGTGGTATTAGAAATGTTGGCTATGATAGTGAAAGAAGAAAAGGATACTAAAGGAATAAACAAAGGCAATGAAGGGAGAAAATGTCACTTTTTGCAGATGATACGTTTTGCTTATACAATCCTTGAGAGTCAACTAAAAAAAAAAAAAAACTAAACAAATCATTTACCTGGGCAAAGTTGCAGAATATAAAATAAACCCGTACAGATCATCAATATTTCTCTATATTACCAACAAAAAACATCAACAAGAAACAGAAAGAGAAATTCCATTTAAAATAACTCCAAGAAACACAGAAGAAAAACATATGATTGATCACATGGTTTGATGGGGATATGATTAGGGTTTTGAAGTAAAAAGATCACTCTATTGCAAATATGAATAACATGGAAATAAGATTTGAACAATGTGTACATGTATAACCCAGTGGAATTGCTTGTTAGCTCCAGGAGGGTGGAAAGAAGAGGAGCGGGGAAAATCGTGAATCATGTAACCATGGAAAAATATTCTAAATACATTTCAAAAAAGAAAGAAAGAAGAAAGCATGACTTGAAATAGTTAAAAAAGAAAAGAAAGAAACACAGAAGAAAAACATGTAATTGATCATGTGGTTCAATGGGAATATGATTGGGGTTTTGGCATTAAAAGATTGGAAATATTAATAATATAGAAATTGGTTTTTAATAATGATACATGTATAACCCAATGGAATATCTTGTCAGCTCTAGGAGGGGGGGAGGGAAGGAGTAGAGGAAAAGCATGAATTATGTAACAATGGAAAAATATTCTGAGTAAATAAATTTTAAAAAATAAAATAACTCCACATAGTTTAAAATACTTGAAAATCTACTTACCAAGACACTCATAAGAACTATATGAACATAATTATGAAACACTTCACAAAAGTAAAACCAGAGCTAAATAATTGGAGAACTATGGGTAAGTTGAGTCAATTTAATAAAAATAACAACATATTCTGAATTAATTTATTTGTTGAGTGTCATGACAAGCAAATTATCTAAGAATTATTTTGTAGAGCTATCTATACACACCAAAGTAAAATAATAAATTAAGTAAAAGTATGTATGCTTCAATTTTCATCCAGAATTCATTAGTTCTCTCCAGAGAGGTGGATAGCATCTTTCATCATGTGTCCTTGGGAATTGTCTTGGATAATTGTCTTGATAAGAATTGAAATTTTCCTTTCCAAATTCCCTCTCTCCCCTCACCTCCCCACCCACTGAGAAGGCAAACAAAATTAATCAATTATACATGTGAAGTCATGTAAAATATATTTACATATTAACCATATTACAAAAAAAGAGAAAGAAAAAAATCATACTTCAATTTATATACACAAGAGTTCATCATTTCTCTCTCTGGATATGGAGAGAATTTTTTTTCAAAATGGATCATTTGGAATTGTTTCAGATAACTGCAGTGATTAAAGTAGCCAAATCTTTCAGAGTTCATCATTACAATGTGTTAAATGTGGTCAATGGTCTCCTGTTTCTTCTCACTACACTTTGCATAAATTCAATTAGGTCCTACAAAGTATGTTTTTTTTTTCTGAAATCATTGCCCTCATCATTTTTTATTACACAATAGTACTCTATCATAATTGGATGCCACAACTTTTTTAGCTATTCCCCAATTGAAGAGCATTTCTTCAATTTCTAAGTCTTTACCACCACAAAAATAATTATAATATAATAGCTTAAAAGGAAAAATAGCCTTTTCCTTTTTCTTTGATCTCTGAGATATAGACCAAGTAGTAGTACTATTACTAGGACAAAGAGTATGCATAGTGAAGATGGCAGATTAGAGGCAATCCAGCTGAACTCTCCCACCATTGCCCTCCAAAAAAAATATCATCACAAATCAAATTTTAGAGCAATAGCAGCTTCCAGAGGATGTAGCCCAGAGATGATAAGGGGATTGGATAACTGATCAAAAAAAAAAAAAAAGATTCTAGAGAATCTTTTGTTGGCACTGAATACAGCTAGTACTGATTAGCAACTCTATTGTCCATATGCATTTTTAAGTCACAGTTTCAGGGTAGAGAGAAACTCTGTAAGTCAGTCACAAGGAAGCAAGGGGCTCTGTTCAAAGTTCCAAAGAAAAGAGTTCTAACAATGGTGGCTACTGGGGATAGGGGGTCCTTCCTGGACAAAGATCAGAGTACAGACCAGGAGAGCATTGCCTACCACTCTCCTCAGATAATATCACTTTGAAAACACTGAAAATTTGCAGACCTTCAACAGGTCTGAAAACAGCAGCACAGAAAAGCCTGAAGCTTTGGAAATTGCTTTCCCATTCACAAGTAAACAGAACCCAACTGTAGCATAAAGTTTAATGTTATGAAATTGGCTGGAAAATTAGCAAACAACAAAGAATGAATTTGACCATAAAGAGTGACTACAGGTACAGTGAAAACCAAGACATAAATTCAGAATAAGACAGTATAAAAATAGCTACAAACAAAACCTCAAAGAAAAATACTAATTGGACCAAAGCCCAACACGAATTCCTATAGGAGTTAAAGAAAGAGCTTAGAATGATAGAGGGAAAATTGGGAAAAGAAATGAGAGTAATGCAAGAAAATTATGAAAAGAGAATTGGCAGTTTGGTCAAAGAGGCATAAAAAAAAACACTAAAAATCATGGACAAATGGAAAAAGAAGTACAACAATTCACAAAATCTCAAAATGTTATATTAAGGTTGAAATGAAAAATAAATCCATACAAATAGTTTCAGGACTTAACCCTGTGATAGTCTCTATGTCATTCTTCTGAGAATATGAAAAATTGTGAAATGTACCTGGCTCTAAAAAGTGAGATTAAAATGAGAGCAAACAACAAAAAGACAAGATGGACCTATATGGGAATGTGTTTATGAACTAATTCAGAGTGAATTAAGTAAAACCAGGAAAATAACAGATAAAATAACTTTAGTAGAATAAGAGGGGGGGCAGGGAATAAAACTAAATGCTATATAATTAATTATAATTACCCACCTGGATCCAGAGAGAATTTGAAAAATAATTCCCTCCCTCCTCTTTGCCAAGCTGAAGGGGAGAAAGATGTAGAATATAGAATATAATGTCAGCGAGTTGATGAGTTGGTTAGTTTTGTTGAACCATATTTTCCTTTTTTTTTTTAATCTTTGTTATAAGGAATGACTTGCTGAGTGGGGAGGGTATACTCAGAAATAAAAGTGAGTTAAACAAAGGATGATTTAAAAAAAATTGGTTTTAAGACCACACAAGATGAGAAAAAATAAAGGAGAAAGAAGGAATAAAAGGAAAAGGGGTAAAGGAGAGTTATCTTCTATAAAGGAAAGGCTAAAAACATCTCTAAGTATGAATACAGGTCTAAACAGAGGGTCAAAAAGACACCAGAAGAACAGATTAGTGAAGTTTAGGGGAAATTGTGGTCCTTGTGTGACCAGTTAGGTACTGGACTCTCTGAATAGAATGTTAAAGTTAATTATCATATAAAGTTTCACCTTGAGCAATAGGACTTAGATCAATATTTATGATTAAACTACAATGAGGTCAGAAAGAATATTATTTAAGTATTCTTACTGGGGGGCAGGTAGGTGATGCACTGTATTGAGAGCAAGACCTAGATATGGGAGATCTTGGGTTCAAATTTGACTACCTATGCAACCATGAACAAATCACATAACCCTCATTGCTTATCCCTTACCATTCTTCTGTCTTGGAACCAATACACAATATTGATTCTAAGATGGAAGGCAAGAGTTTAAAAAAAAGGGGGGGGGATAAAATACTCTTATTTCACTCTGAGTTTTCTCCCCTTGGGACACATAAAACTGTAAAATAATTATTCAGTGGGAAAATATGTAGACTAAAGTTAGGTTAGTTATATTTTACTTCTAACAAAATGAGGCTCTTTATAAATTCTTATAGTGAATCTGCAATGGAATTTTAATAGACACAAGAAAAGTTTGTAGAATTGAATTTCATTGTAGAGAAAAATCACAAAAACTTCAGGATCTCAGATGTTTAGAAGCAAATTCTAGTAAATATAATTTCCCTCTAGATGAGACAAGAATGAAGCATTCATGAATTTAGGGCAGCTTTCTCCTAAAAAAATAATAGCCTCACACACATATAGCATTTTAAAGTCCACAAAGCACTTTATTCCCAATGTCTGTTAGGTAATTTGTGAAAATATTTTTTAAAGTTGACAAAAAATGCACAAGATATGAAAAAGCATGTATCTTTTCTCATGGGAACTTTGGAACAAGAACTCATTCTGTCCTATTCAGTACAGATCACAGAAATTAAACAAGCAATCATTTTGGATAGGCCAACTATTTGTCATGAACAATCTCTCTTATCAATGATATGCATAAAAATTTTCTTCCCTTTCCACTATAGAAATGAATTTCATTCAACTATGTTGACAGAAATATGGATTAAGAATATTAATTTTCTGATGGGTTGGCAGTTGTTTGACAGGTCACAGATAATAGGAGAAAATTGTGATTGAGGAGGACTTGGCAATGGAAGAAGAGGGGTGTAAGGTAAAGAAAATATTTAGAAAAGTAATGTCAAAAGGACCTTAGACCTTAATAACTTACCTTCTTTCAGCTGAAAAAAAGAGAGAGGTTAATTTTAATGGTATCTGAGTTTATGATCCAACATTCCTTTGAATGTTGAATAACTTAAGTCAAGGGAGGGCAACCAGAAGGATTATTGATGCTAATAACTACTACAAACAATAACTAGAATTTCTGTTTGTACATTTAAGATTTGCAAAGCACTTTATATGTTTTATTTGATATTTTAGAAACCTACAGAATGTAGTTTAAGGCCAGAAGAGGAGAAAAGCCCCTGGTTAGCACTGACTTGAGCAAGAACGGCATAGGAAAAGGCATTAATGGAAGAAATTCTGAATCTAGAATACAGAGGAACACACAACTAATTTGGGGTTCCAGTGACTTTGGAAAGGGAATCTTTGACCTGAATCTAGAAGTTGCAACTGGTCCTCAGGCAGAAAGGGCCAGGTTTTATCTGTGCCAGTGATGACTGAGAGTTAGCTGGTACTAGACTGAAACAAGTTGGAACTAAAGTGAGATGTAGGCACTAACCTGTGTCAAATGGATTTAATTACTAAGATGGATACCTGCAATTGACCTATTTGATTACATTTTGTAATCCTGAATTCATGACACTGTAACTAAGCAGATTTTGTGCTCCATGGCATGCCAGAGAGTAACTATTAAGAATCAGAGAAGGAAAATGAGACAAAGTTTCAGCCCCCAAATTAAAGTGTAAATTTTTTGATACTAAATTTTTATTTGTTTCCAGATTATACGTTAATACAATTTTTAATATTTGCTTTCTGACATTTTGCAATCCATGCTTTCTCTCTCCTTCCCACCTTTTATCCTCCCACCAAGAAAGCAAGCAATGTGATACAGGATGTACATATATTAACATATAATGCATATTTCCCTGTTCATCATGTTGTGAAACAAGACACACATTGCCTACACTTGAGAAAAAATTTATGAGTGAAATAAAGTAAAGAATGATATGTTTCAATTTGCATTCAGACTCCCTTTGTTCCTTCTGTGGCAATAGATGGCCTTTTTTGTCATGATCTCATAGAATTACTCTGGATTCTTGCCTTGTTGATAATAGTTAAGTCATTCACAACTGATTCTCATCCATTATTGCTGTAAACGACATACAATGTTCTCCTGATTCTACTCACTCCACTTTGGATCACTTCATATGTCTTTCTAGTTTTTTTGTGATCATCTTGCATTTTTTATTTCTTATAACACAATATTGTGGAATATAATAGTATAGTAATAAAGTATTATATTAATAGTATTATGAATATAGTATAACATAATAGTAGCACAATATTATATTTATACAGCAGTATTCCACTACAAGCAAAGATCACAACTTGTCAATTAAAGTGGAAATTGAAAAAGCCCCCTTATGTATGAGCATATTAGAGAAGAAAGAGAGCAGTCAATAGAAAGAGATTTCTGTTTCATGGTTCCTCAGTGGTCATTCTCTAATGTTCCATGGGGCCTCAAAGGTGGTGGTGGTGATATTGTCGGGCTCCTAACTGATACTTGCCCAATATGGCTGAGGCTACTCTAGGGTTTCCCATTATCAGCTGCTTGACATGGAAGCTCATAAAACTCAAATTTTTATTCAGTCATTTTTCAGTTGGGTCCAACTCTTTTTGACCCTATTTAGAATTTTCTTGGCAAAGACACTGGAGTGGTTTGCCATTTCCTTCTCCAGCTCATTTAACAGAGGAAGAAAGTGAAGCAAGCAGGATTAAATGACTTGTCCAGGGTCACGCCACTACTAAGTGGCTAAGATCAGATTTGAACTCACAAAGATGAGTCTTCCTGACTCTATCCACTGTACCACCTCGCTGCCCCAAGACATCCACAGCAGTTGTCATAAATATCTACAAATAGAAAAAAAGTACTAGGAAATATGAAAAGGAAAGCTCTGACTATCAAAATTGCTACATTGAACAACATCACTCCATTCAAATATAATCAGATACTGTAACAACCAGCAGATGGTTTCTAGCCAATCAAATCCAAATATATACGTTTTTAAATAACACTTACCTTCTATCATAGAATCAATACTAAGTATTGGTTCCAATGCAGAAGAGTAGTAAGAGCTAGGCAATTGCGGTTAAGTGCCTTGCCCAGAGTCACAGATCTAAGAAGTATCAGTTCAAATTTGAACCCAGGACCTCCCATCTCTAGGCCTGGTTCTCTATCCACTAAGCTTAGCTAGCTCAGTGACAAATATTAAAGCGCCTATTATATGCAAAGTATTCGGCTAGTTGCTGGGGATACAAAGGGAAAAAAATAGTCCCTACACTCAAAGAGCTTACATTCAGAGTAATCCTTTGAGGAAGGAGTGAACACAAACACTTCTTCAGATCTAGGTACCTCATTTCACTGGTCTGCGCTGTCCATGCAAGAGTGTTTACGTTCACAACCAAAGGATACCACCTCTGCAACTAAAGTAATCTGTCTCTTCCTTCCTTTGTGGTATAAATTGGATTATACTAAAAATGAACAGGAGAAGGATTGTAATAATTTACTCCTCTTCCATTTGATAAGTCTTCAAATTCTTGAATCTATGTGTTGCTTAGATCTCTCCTGAAAAAATATCCCAAACTCCTTTATCAATCTCGGTTTGCTGTGATATGCTCATAAATATTGAACAACAAACTCTCTGGGAAAACAAACGTACTTACACCACACTTTTAAATTTAATCTTCATTTTTAAAACTTTTTACATCTCTTTCTCTCCATGGTCAAACCACATTTAGACTTCTCAGAGTATACCAAAAAAAAGCAAAAAAGCAATCCATTTTTTTTATTTGCTACTTTCCAAAGTATAAATACTCCCCATGAAAATTTAACAAGAACCAAAAAAAAAAACTCTTGGGATCCTCTGTGAGTGGTCTCCAGAACATTTCTGCTTGGATGGTGCTATCAGAGAACTTTGGAGTGGATTCAAACCCCCTTCCCATTCTAGTTGTTCTCTTCTAGAAATTCTACTTCTCAAAGTCCTTCCTAAACTATGGTCCCTAAAACTGAGCACAGTACTCTCAGGTGTCTAAATATCGTTTACCCAGTTCCAAGAAAGAAGGATTTCCTCATTCCTGAAAACTTTGCTTCTCCTCAGGCATCCCAAGGGTAAATAAGCATTTTTTGTCCACTACATAAAACTTCTGATTTCAATCAAGCAAGACATAATTTTATACATGCATATATCTTTTTGTCAAATTATGCCTTCTCTAATGCAAGAAAGAGAAGAAGGAAGGACTTTATTCAGGAAAAGGAGAGGGGGGGAGGAAGGAAGGGAAGAAGAAGAAGAAGAAGAAGAAGAAGAAGAAGAAGAAGAAGAAGAAGAAGAAGAAGAAGAAGAAGAAGAAGAAGAAGAAGAAGAAGAAGAAGAAGAAGAAGAAGAAGAAGAAGAAGAAGAAGAAGAAGAAGAGGAAGGAAGGAAGGAAGGAAGGAAGGAAGGAAGGAAGGAAGGAAGGAAGGAAGGAAGGAAGGAAGGAAGGAAGGAAGGAAGGAAGGAAAGAAGGAAGGAAGGAAGGAAGGAAGGAAGGAAGGAAAGAAGGAAGGAAGGAAGGAAGGAAGGAAGGAAGGAAGGAAGGAAGGAAAGAAGGAAGGAAGGAAGGAAGGAAGGAAGGAAGGAAGGAAGGAAGGAAGGAAGGAAGGAAGGAAAGAAATTGTTATATTAAAATCTCTAGGTAACTCCCTGAATTTAATAGGCTTTTAATATAAAATAATATTTTCTTTTGTTTATAGAACCTTTAAATATAATGTAATTTTCTTGTTTATCTCTCATGCCATTACTGATTTTATTGTTGCTTTACCCAAAACCTTGATTATAACTATTTTTAATCACCTGATAACTAATTCATTTACATAATACATTTTGTTCCATGCCTTCATTTTCTGACATTCTCCTGTGGTTTAACTGTTTTTCTTGTATGTAATTGTAGAATTTTTCTTTTTTTAAATCTTTTTCTCCATTCTCTTTTAACTAGAAAACTTAATCCACTCACAATTAGAGTTTTAATTGTGGTAATTTTTGTTATCTTTGACTAAATTCTTTTTAGTTGGGTTCCTTCATCTTCTTTTGAGTCAAAAATGCATTGCATTGCATTATGTTGTGTTGTATGTGTGTGCACATATATGAATGTATATACACTGATCTGATACTAGGCTTCAACTCCCTATTTATATTACTATGCTAAATCCCATACTAATTATGTTTACTTTTATTCTTTTTCTCTTTTTTACATTTTCCATTACCAGCTCAAAGAGCCTTTATTGATTCCTTTTTTTCCCTATGCAATCCATTCTTTTAGTTTCAAAGGTATTGATCTGTAATGTCTTTTTTTAAGAAATGGTTTTTAATCCTCATATTTCCTTGATGTTTTCCCTTTCTGGGTTATCCTTGAATCTCAATTCTCATTCTTGGGCTTTATGCACAAGCCTTCCTTTTTCATTCTCTCTTTGGCCCTATTAAAAAACAAATCAGAGAATTTGCCTTCTTATAACTTGTGGTATTACTCTTATACTCAGCATTTTTTCCAAGTATCACTGACAGTGATACATAATTCATTCATTCAACAGATATTCACAGAGGATATACCATCAGTAAAGCACTGTTCTATGAATGTCAGAAAAATAGAAGAAATATTGACAAAAACAGGACAAAGAAAATTACAATAATAAAGCATTTTATCATCACATATTAAAGACTATTATTAGAAATAAGGTTAATGACTAGATTTTTGAATTCGTTTATATAGGAAACTCACTGATGAGGGAAAACCTTTTCTGTCTTTGCAGGTGGGCATGTCCTCTAAATCTCAAATCTTAAAGTATTGTTTAGGACAATACTTTACTATACAAAGTTTAAGGACATGCTTAGAGTTGCACAGTCAGCATGAGTGAGATAGACCCTGAGCCCAGGTCTTTGTGGTTTCAATGCTGGCTATCTATGCAATAGAACAATGGTACCAAACTCAAATAGATTCAGGGCCACTAATCCCTACATAGGGATCCCTGAGGGAATAGGGGAAACCTGCCTTAGCTGGTATTCTATCTAAATACTTACATTATAAACATAAGGTCTTGAACAGATGAAATTCTGTACCACAAATTACAGTATATTTAATTTTGAAAGGCCACATATTGACTTAGTTTTAAAAGATGATATTATCTGTGTTTTATTTATTGTGTTGGAATTTCTCAATTGCATTTTAATCTAATTTGGCCCACACTAGGGAGTATGGTGGGGCACATTCTTGACATCTCTATAATACATCATGCTTCCTCTCCATAGTATTAAATATATATGTACCAAATGGCATAACGTCCAAGCTATTTAAAAACACCAGGCAAATAAAAAAAAATGACTTCAATATTTCTCTCTCAGAACTGGATAAATAAAAACTAGAAAAAAGCAAGATGATAAGTAGCTATTGGGGGGCATGGGGGCAGGATGAATTTTAATGACCAGCAGTGATTTCTGAATGAGGATGTTAAAGGACATGCATATTTCTCAGATCAATGACAAAAACTGATATATGATATGACAAAAAGAAATCTCAAACTAATGGGGAAACGGCAAAGTTCTTTAGTAAGTGAGAAAATATGAACAAAGGATACCACCCTAAATAGAGAATAAATAGTAAAATCCTGAATAGTATCCGGATCAAAAAACAAATTGTAGAACTAAATAATTATATTAAAGAGAAAGATAGAAATAATGCAATTTACCAAATGATCTGGCAGTTCTCAGAGAAAAATATTTATATCTGAAATTTTGTATAAATAAATTAGTCAAATAAGATAAACAAATGAAAGCAATTTAAAAGTCTAGAAAGTAATTGAATTAGGAATTCTATCACCAAAATATAGTATTATTTTAAAAGAATATTGGAAGCTTTTTCCAATACAAAATAGAGTAAGACAAGCAGTATCCTCTCCTCATTATCATATATAATTACAGAAATGCTAACTGTAGCAATTATTAATTCAAGAGAATGAAATTTTAAAAAGTTTACATGTTGGTAAAGATGAAAGAAAATGTTCTAACTTGCTAATAAGAGAAATAAAAATTAAAACAACTTTGAGGTCTTACCTCACATCTAGCAAATTATTAGATAGCAACAAAATGGAAAAAGTCACTCTTGGTAGGACAAAGGAAGGAAATCATTGGTGGAATTGTTAACTGGTCCAAACAGTGATGGCATGAATGTCAAAGATGCACACAGAGCACTCTCTATAGGCACTCAGCCACCCTAGTTCCCCACTCCCCACTTCCAAAGTTCACTGCCTGAAAGACAGAGGGACTCTGATGGAGATGCTTTCTTCCCCCTCTCCACCACACCTCCTTGCCACTCTGCCCAGCAGCCAATAGGAGTGCACAAGAGGTAAAAGGGGTGGCTCATAGGTAGCAGAGGTGGAGGGGAGCAGAGTGCTTGTTCCACTTCCCTCTCCCTCTCTACACTTGCTAAGGACATTCCTCATTTCACTCACCCTTTTGTCCAGTAGTCCAATGCAAGCACTTTCTCCTTCCCCTGTGTGGAGTAAGGGAGAGCAGGGTGGACCCAGCATATGGTGGGCTGGAAAGCATGGCACTCAGTTTGGGGAATGGGGTGGGACCAGGGCCCAGCATACCATTTCTAAAAAGTTCACCATCACTGGATTCAACCAATCTGAGAAATACTTGAAATTATTTGAAAAAGGTCTCTAAAATAGTTATATTCTTTGACTTTACTGCTAGGCAATATACTGCATAGACCAACACAGAAAAATAAAAGTTCAATATATATTTCTATATATATATATATATATTCATAGCATTTTTTTTCTCATAGCAAAGGACAGGAAACAAATTGCTACCTATTATTTGTGGATTAGGTGAACAGACTATGGACCTGTCCGTGAACCTATGGCACATGTGCCAGAGAGGGCTGCTCCCTTCCTTTTCTCCACCACTCCTGAGGATATTTTTCACATCACCCTCCCCTCTGCCCAGCAGTCCAATGGGAATGCTTCTTCTCTCCTCTATCTGAGGTAAGGGGGCAGCTTATATGTGGTGTGAGGGTTACAGTATGGGCACTCAGTCTCTAAAAGGTTCACTATCACTGGACTATGGTATGTGTATGTAATGGAATATATTGAACAGGAAAAATGGTTAATGTGAGGAAAATTTATATAGTAAGATTTCTTTGAATTAATATAGAGTTAATTAGCAAAACAGAAAAATGATATACACAATAGTTACAATAATGGAAATGAAAAAATTATATGAGGATTTTGGTCTCTAGTTAATCAATAATCTAGTTAATATAGTTGGTTCCTAAGAAAACAAAACAAAACATATTTCCCTCCTTGTCATTGGTGAGTCAAGGGAGAGGGAAGGCAGAACTTTGCATAAATCCTTTGAGCAATCTGGCTCAAAGCACTTTGTAGGTCATCCCTCCTAAATCTGTAATACAATTAGCTCAAAGCAAAGGTGATTGCTAACCTGTATACCCCACATACAAAACATTCATCAGAATAATGCTCTCATTTGACTAAAATACTTATTTATCACTCATAAAGATAAAATAATGTACACTCACTTCTTTGCTCCTTTAGTATCTCATTTGCTTTTTAAAAATTGGTCACACAATGAATCTGGTGGTCCCTAGATATTAAAAAACTAATCTTTAAGTTGCAAGCCCTTTTGTGGAGTACTGTTTGTAGCAGGATTTTACCCCTCTATAAAGCCCTTCTTCTCATCATCTTGCTGGTAGAACTGTGGACCAAAAGATTCAGTCTGTCATACATAGTGATTATTGCCCAAATTTATTAATTTTAGGACCAGAGCAGTTCCACGAGTGAGTTTTGAAACTTGCATAACAGTATCTTAGGACCCACTTCAAATGTTAAAATAAAAAAATTATTAAGTTCCTCTGTACAATTTTAAAGACGAAACTTAATACTATTTTTAACCATTGTAGAATCCTGCATCAGTAAACAGTGAAATCTGAAAAATCTACCCATCATCACAACCTGGAGAAATTAGCTACAGGAGTTTATAATAGAGGACCTTGAGAGCCAGGCTTAGAGACAGGAGGTCCTGAGTTCAAATCTTCTCTCAGACACTTTCTAGCTATATGACAAGTTGCTTTAAGCCCCATTGCCTGGTCCTTACCATTCTTCTGCTTTGGAACCAATAGATAGTATTAACTCTAAGATAGAAAGTAAGGTGTTTTTTTTTTTTAATAAATAAATTATTAAATGGGACCTTATGTAGATGGGATTCTGTAACTCACGCTACAGAAAAGTAAATTCTATATAAAGAGCTTATGGTAATTACAAGCAATATGGATATGGAAAATGATGAACTCACTCTATTTATTGTCATATCATCTCTCCAAAATTACATTCTATTTTTAGATGATTCCTTCCCTAGAACTTCTTTTCGCTTGTGCATGTTTAGGATGAGTTGGAAGTTTAGAGGGAAGAAAACATATTTCCCTGACTTTGTTTCTAGTCTAGCTAAAAT
This sequence comes from Monodelphis domestica, assembly GCF_027887165.1. NCBI lineage: Eukaryota > Metazoa > Chordata > Mammalia > Didelphimorphia > Didelphidae > Monodelphis > Monodelphis domestica. The sequence goes on along the minus strand of NC_077229.1, from coordinate 497,797,051 downwards.
GATCATGAGAATAATCTATATTTCTGATATGTTTTTCTGGAAGGTAGACATTCAGAGTCTTACAAAAGCTTGATCCACTCAGCATGATTGTCTTTTCATTTGGATAGTGGTAGAATGAACATTTCACTGTGCCCTTAATTGATCAGCCATCTTGAAATATTACCACCACCATGCAGTTCTCATTGAAGTAAATTACTCTTTCCTTCTCTCTAGTTCTGTCTGAATTTGAAAATGTTCCTCTAAAATTAAGCTAGTAGCATGAACTGAGATAAAACTGACCAGCTGTGTTCTGTTTGTATGGACAAAAATTGAATCCCAAGGCAGAGTATATTAAATCTTTGAGAATGTGGTTTGTTTTAAGCTTAAGCATTTTGTATATGATAGGTCAAAACAGGAAGACTTCATCATCAAGTGACCCTCTATAATGTGTGCTCCATAGCAGAATTTTGAAGCCCCCAAACTGGAAAAAATAGAAAAGATTAAAGAGGGCCGGGGGGGGGGGGGGGGGGGGGACAGGCTCAGAAACCAGCCTCAGTAGGTGAATCAAGAGTCAATGTTTGAATGACAATTTAAAAGAAAGAAATCTCTTAGCTGAAGGGAGTGGGGGAGGGAGGGAGAGAGGGAGGGAAACAGGGAGGAAGGGAGAGAGAGGAAAAAAAGGAGAGAGACAGGGAGAAAGGGAGAGAGAGGGGGGGAGGGAGGCAGGGAGACAGGGAGAGAGAGAGGAAGAAAAGGATAGAGAGAAAGAGAAAGGGAGAGAGAGGGAGGGAGGCAGGGAGGGATGAAGGAAGGAAGGAAGGAAGGAAGGAAGGAAGGAAGGAAGGAAGGAAGGAAGGAAGGAAGGAAGGAAGGAAGGAAGGAAGGAAGGAAGGAAGGAAGGAAGGAAGGAACAAACGAACAAAGGAACGAAGGAACGAAGGAACGAAGGGGCACAAAACCTAAAGAAGCTCCTTCAGCCTCATTTTGAAGGAGACATGGATAGGCTTTCATTACAGGACTATTAAAAGCCTATGTGTCAGGGAAGCTAGGTGGCTCAGTGGAGAGAAAGTTAGGCTTAGAAACAGAAGTCCTGGGTTAAAATCTGAACTCAGACACTTCCTAGCTCTGTGATAACTTCAGTTGCCTAACCCCAAGTAAGAGGTTTTTTAAAACCCTTACCTTCCATCTTAGAAGCAGTACTGTACATTAATTCCAAGGCAGAAGAGCAGTAAGGCATAGGCAATGGGAGTTAAGTGACTTGCCCAGGGTCACACAGTTAGGAAGTATCTGAGGCCAGATTTGAGATAGGATTTCCCATCTCAAGGCCTGACTCTCAATTCACTGAGTTACCAAGCTCCCCCACTGGTAAAAGGCTATTATCTTGTTTTTGCTTTTTAATACTGCATTTCTACTTTTCATGTATGAGTCTACCATAGTGCAGAGCTAACAAAGAGAAAGTAATCTTTCATTCATTTATTTTTTGTTGATTTGTTCATTCATGCATCCATTCATTTATTCAGATATTTATCTTCTCTTTATCTCTGTCATGTCTATCTATTCCTATCATCTCTCTCTACATCTATATCTACAACAATCTCTACCTACCTCTCTCTCTTTCTCTGTCTCTTTTCTTTTCTGTCTTTGTCTCTCCCCCTTCCCTCCCTACACACAAAATAGATTAAACAACAAAATTTATTCTAGATATTTTCTTTTTGAGCACAGTCTTCTCCTCTCATTAAAGTTGGAAACTTCCTTATGTGAAAACATCCTCCATGGATACAGACCAGAAGTACTTTAAATCAATCAATCAACATTTGTTAAAGACCTATTAGGCATTGGCAATTCAAAAGCAAAAATGAAGCTGTCTCTTCATTCAAGGAGCTCTTAATCTATCTAGGAAAATTAGATAGGTAGATAGATAGGTAGATAGATAGATAGATAGATAGATAGATAGATAGATAGATAGAGATAGAGATATGTAGATACAAAGATCAGACAAGGTAAATACAAAGGAATTTCAGGGAGGTGCCAGAAGCTGGGAGAGCAAAAAAAGGAGCTGTGCTTAAAAGAAAGCTAAGGATTCTAAATGGCAGAAGGAAGGCAGGAAGAGGGGAACACATTTCAGGCATGAGGTACATCCTGTGCATATAGAGATAGGTGATAGGAGACAGAATACAGAGAAGAGCAAGTATGATAGTTTGATAGGAATGTCAAGTGTGTGAATGACAGTAATGTGTAATAAGCCTGGAAAAATAGATTGGGGTCAAATTTTGAAGGGTTTTAAATGACCAACAAATTCATATTTGATTCTTAAGCCAATAGATAATCACTGGAACTTCATGATAAGAGAACCTATATGGTCAGACCTGTGGTTTGGGAATATTATTTAGTAGGTGGATGGAGGATGTCAATGGACGAGACCGATGTGAGGCAGGCAGACCAATTTGGAGGTCATTGCAATAAGTCCAGGTGAGAAGCAATAGTGATGCGATCTAGAGATTGGTCATGGTCCTGTAGAGAGGACAGACACAAGAGGTTTGAGGCAAATAAAGTCAACAAGACTGGTTTGGATGTAGGAGGTGTCAGAGAGTATCAGAGTGTGAGGATTTGAAGAAGTTAAAGAATGGTGATCCCCTGTACAGAAAAAGAAAATTTAAAATGAGGAGTGAATGTGGGGCAGGAGGTGGAGGCAATGACAATAAATTCTATTTCAAACATGTTGAATTTGAGATACCTAAGAGATATCCAGGGGAAATACCCAATGAGAAGTTGGTGATGTGGGACTAGAATTCAGAGACTAGGTCTGGAAGTAATCAACAAAGTGATGATAACTGAACCCAGAAGAGCTGAAGAGATTTCTGAGAAAAAAAAGTATGAAGAAAGCGGAGAAGACCAAGGAGAGAGGTCCATTTAACCTTTAATTTATACTTGCCTAGGGTCACACAATTAGTATGTGTGAGAAGCAGGACTTGACCTCTCTTCTTAAGGTCTTCCTAACTCCAATGCTGACTCTAGTCTGCTCTCAAATATTCAGAGTGGGATTTAAGAATGTCTATTCTGTTCCTTTAAAGGAACAAAGAAGCAGAGAAACCCAAAAGAGATTGGAACTTCTACTGATAATAGGACCCAAGTCACACATCTACAAGCAAAAAAAAAAAAAAACCCTAATGAATGTCTAAAATATCCCCTGCTCCCTTTGATTTAAAGCTATTTATTCTGTCTTGTTTAGGCCCTGGAAGGAAGAAAAGAGCTGCTCAGCTTTGGTGAATGTAGATTTCTCTGGAGAAGATGAATAATGTGGAGAAAGGGAAGGTGAAGTTAGGGAAACAGGTTGGGGCGAAGTTCTATGCATTATGCTTCATGCTGAGAAACAGTGCGTTCTGTAAACAATTCTAAGAACTAGCATCAAGTGCTGAGGGTAGTCTGCCAATCAGATCCCTGCACCAGCAGAACATTCCCAGCTCCATCATACTAAAGTGCATGTTGCCTTAAGGGATTAGCATTTCCCAGGGCTGCTCCATTTCTAAACAGGTCAGGCACCGCACACAGCTCATCAACTGCCTTTCCATTTAAACAGACAAGACTGCAGAGCTAAGGCATGCCAGGGTTCTGCTCTCTGAATGTTTTGCCCTCTGATCATTTTGCAGGATCTTGAATTGGCTTCCATCAGAGGTCACAGACTTTGACCTGGAAGGGACCTTAGAAATCATCATCTGGTCATATTCCCTCATTTTACAGATGAGGAGATGAATGTCCAGTAGAGGAGAAGTTCTTACCCAGAGTAATATAGGTCATAAATGGAAACTCTGGAGTTCAACCCAGGTCCAGGTTTGCTAATCGAGTGCTCTTTCCAGTGGACCACCAGGGGGCTATGGAGCAACAGTGGATGCTGTCCAGGGGGTAGGACCAGAGCTATGTTTCAGAAATTGTGGGTGTATGGATTTGAAAGCTGATGCCTTCATTCATGCAAGATTCTTGAAACCAAAGTGTCAAAGCCAATCCTAGGAGTTTGTCCATTGTTTGAAGAGGAAAACTACGCCCTGGTGAAGGGAAACATCTTCCTTTCTATACCAATAAATCTTATTCTTTTTCATTTCTATAAGTTCTCTCCTTTTTCTTTGAAAGAACAGATACCAACATTTTGCATTGGAAATGTATTTTTGTTCACAGGCTAGAATTCAAGAAGAACAGTAATATAAATAATGAAATCATAACAGAGAAAGCATGATGTAGTGCAGAAGTGTCAAACTCAAATAGAAACAGGACCACTATATCATGCAGCAAGATCCCTGCAGGCTGCATACTGACTTAGAAAATCACATAACGTTGCCTATATTCTATTGTATTTGTATTTATTTTGTGAAATATTTCCTACGTCTATTTTAACTTGGTTCCTACCATATTGGAGATTATTCAGGGCCACAGACCTAGTGTTGGATACCTCTGATTTAATGGATCAGAGGACAGCTTTAGCATCAGTAAGACCTAGATTCAAGTCCTGCCCTTGATACATACTGGCAGTATGACCACTGGCAAGTCATTTGCCCTTTTAGTGCTCCCAGGTTCAACTCCCAAACCCCAAATTACAAATGAATTCTTGATCTGGATTAATGGAATGAATTTCTAGACTGGGACTTCCCAACACCAAGGGAATCACAAGTCTAGGCTTAATCTAAAAATGCCCCCAAATATTGGCTTAATCGGAGTGACAGTGTGTATGGTCTTATTTCTATTACTATAGTGATTCATATTGTACTCATTATTCAAATCCTCTGGGGAGAGTTAAAATTCTTTTAAACAGAGAACTGTCTCATAAAATGTGTTAATGAGATTGGTTTCAAGTACACACACACACACACACACACACACACACACAGAATACTAAGAATACTAACACAGTTTCTATATGCATGCCCCATATCCTCAGCAATTAATGGACAAAGCGTAACTCTTTCTACCTGTCATTGGAAACTAAACAGACGGCGTGAAGCTAAACTACATAATTCTGGCTTAACTTTCATGTCAGGTACAATAATAATGCTCCAAGGCAGTGATTTAACAGCAGGGAGAAGAGTTTATTTAAAATGGTCCTTCCTTCCTGCAGGCCTATTGGAAATGTGCCTGAACTAAGGAAAGTCCCTGCAGGGAGAAGATTGAGCATGTGTATGTACACACACACACACACACACACACACACACACACACGCATGCACACGCATGCACACGCACACACACGTGTATTTTCTAGGCCCTTTTCCCTCATTGTGGTTGTGATGGAGTGCAGATTGGTGCCGGCACAATGGACTTTCATTAACGTAACACTCAGAACTTGGTATGGCAATGCAGAGATGGTAACAATATGCCCGGTCTTGTTGCAAAAATCCGTTAATAGAATATTAGAGCTGGTAAGTCAAACAAAACATGTAAAAGTCCAAGAGCTGATTTTAAGCAGGGTATTTCAGCTCCCCATAGAGTACCGACTGGCCAGCCACTGCTGGCCCACCAGAGATATTTGAAGGAATGAGGGATGTTTAGGTTGGAAGAGAGAAGACCTAGCTAGTGGGAGGGGAGTTCGAGGAAGAAGTCATGCTAGCTATCTTCAAGTAGTCCTGAGGAGGAGGGATATGTTTGTTCTCATTGACCCCAGAAGGCAAAAGTAGAAGGAATGGGGAGAAGTTCCGAAGATGCAAATTTAGACTTGCTATAAGGAAAAACCTCCTGACAATTAGAACATTCCAGAGGTAGAAGGAGCTGTTTCTCCTGATTGAAAGTCTTTGAGCAAAGGCTAGATGACTTATCAGTTATTTTGCTAAGGAATTTTTGTTCAGGTGTGGGTTGATCTAGGTTCTAAAAAAAGGAAGCTATGTGGAAGGAACAGAGGCTCTCTCACATGAATGAATAACTAGAGGATGCTCTGTGTGCGCGCGTGTGTGTGTGAGTGTGTGTGTGCACGCCTGCGTATACACTTCTCTGCTGAGTTACTGGTTGTTTCTAGGTCACACACAGGGTTAGAGCTTTTGCTAGCTTTGAGTAAACAGGGCTTTTACCTAGGATTCTGGGGTTTAGGGTAGGGGTGATATAATGATTCTTCCTTAAAATAATTGTCTCTTTAACCCCCTCCCAGTCCTCCACTGGACCATGCCACTTCTTCAACATTTACAGATTGAAGACCAGATAACCCGCTCTAATAGCATGCTTATCCCCTGCAATACCCTCCTCTCCCCCCCCCACCCCCCAGCTATTATTGTTCTAGGTGAAAGAATCCTAGTTAAGTTTTAAAAGAAGCTTAAAAAGGGGTGAAGGGCATGCTTAAACTGTCAAGGACTTGTCAGTCTGTTCTCCTTTTGTCAACACAAATCCATAGGCCTGCTTAACAGGATTTGGAGATTTCTGTCTGTTTCTACCTGTATTACTTATTTCTTTGTGCCTGTGGGACTCACTTTTTAAGTTCTGGCTTCCATTCCCTCAGGATCCTCAGCTATTCTCTTCTTATATAGACTCTGCATTCCTTTTCCTGAGTGGATTGTTCCAGCACACTGTGAATTCTGAATAAGGAGAATTTGTCCTGTACTAAGTTCCTAGTAGCCTAGAGACACAGGTGAAAAAGGGCGACACAAGCTCATATGCTTATCCTTCTACATTTTAATGCTTGAACCATATAACCCAGAAAAACCAGGGATTGATAATGATGACAAGTCAATATAATGCTTTACACTTTTGTTTTTTGATATTTTTTATGACTTTTGTCTTTATTTTTATGATTTTTGAAAATTATCTCTGGGGAAAAAGTGACTCCCCTTCCTCCTCCTCAGATTTAAGCTTCCATTATAAACACACACACACACACACACACACACACACACACACACACACACAGTTAAGGGAAAACATTTGATGCTGCAAGCCACATTTAACAATGTATATAACATTCTATTGAAATTGTCTCCATCATCTTTGACATTTTACTCTCAGAATTCAGCTTTCCTTTTGGTTCTATTTATTTCACTCTGCATCAATTCATAGAAACCTTCCCTGTTTCTCTGAATTTCTCATATTCATCATTTCTTAGAGCTCAGTAACATTTCATCAATACGTTAATAGTTCAATGCTTTAAATTTTATAAAACACTTTCAACCCAAAAACCCTGAAAACTAGATGATATAATTATTATTAGCCCCATTTTATAGATTAGGAAATGGACCCAGAGAAGTTAAATTACTTTCCTGTGTTGTACTACTGGTAAATATTCAAGTTTGAATTCAGATCTTCTTACTTGAAAATTCATCATCTCCTCAAGAAGTTGCCGAGTCAGTGTTCAACCAGATACTTTCATAACAAGAATGACTCAAATATTTGTAAAGTGCTTAGCATGTTACCTGGCATAATAAATGCTTATTTCCTTCCTTCTTCATAAGTGTGTTCCTTCTTCACTCCACACCAAAAATTACTGAGAACCATTGCTTCCTGGTATGGTATATTCAGTCACTTCCCATTTCCATTTCAATTTAGATGCTTGGAGTCATAGATTTAAAGCTAAAAGAAATCTTAGGGATCATATAGTCCAATGCACACCCATTTTATAGATGAGGAAAACGAGACCGAGAGAGGTTAAAGCAACTTGTCTGAGACCACAAGTGGCGATTTGGTAGTGATCCAATGTCCTTAGACCAGTACCCTTTCCACCATATCATGCTTACATGTCTTGGCCTGCCTCATATTCCAAATGTCAGAGAAAAGATTAGACCCATTTCTTTCTGATCCCAAACCCAACATTCTGACCATCGTGCAAGGGCTTTTTACCTGAGGTTTGTGAATTTGTTTTTTCTAAAATTTTTGATAACTATATTTTAATAATTAGTTTCCTTTGTAATCCTATCTATTTTGTTTTACCCATTTTAAACACAGACCACCAGACTTCCAAAACTGGCTAAGAGACATGTCTAAAGACATGAAGTCCTTGGTTCAAATCTGACCTCAGATATTTCCTAGCTGCGATCTTGGACAAGTCATTTAACCCTACTTGCCTAGCCCTTATAGCTATTCTGCCTTGGAAACATTAGATAGAAGGTAAGGATTAAAAAAAAATAACACCATTAGAAGCACTCTAATCTCTCTGTTTCCACACTCTGTGTCGTCTCTACTCTACTATGCTACTTCTGGCCTCACCCATCCCTTTAATAATAATCATATAATGTTTGAATGGAGGAGATTGTTGCATCAAGTGCACAACACAGATATATGGACAGAAGTCTAATTCCCTCAGGAATTATGATGATCAATGCAAGGTGGTACGTGAGAGCTTGTTCCTTCTTCTAACAAATGACACACTAAGGTCACTGTGAACATGTCAAAGGCCAATAAAGAAATGGACAATAAACAAGTAAGTGGAAGGCACTAAGTTAAATATTAATCTACAAAACAGATGTACAAACACCTGCCTTTGTATTGCTGTGTCAAAAAAAAAGGGGTGCCTGTATCATTAACCCATGTTCTCTTTGCTTCCTATACTTCTCTTTCTTCCAACCCTTCTTGCATTGGATGCAGGAGCTCAACAGTAATATTTGTTTTCTTTGGCAATTTTCCAAATGTGAAAGTGCCCTAACAAGGTAAGGGGGAACCAGGAGACAGGGAATTTTCTGGGGTTCTTTCCCATCTACCATACTTACTTTTATCCTTTGCATATTTATTCTCTCCTGTTACCTGTTTTTTTTTTCTTTTTGTGCCTCAGTTATGTTCACTCCTAAATAGTAATTACCCCCTTTATGCCTCTTGCCCAACTGCACTCCCTTTTTCTCATGTCACCAGAGTGGGGGGGAAGGCAATACATGAATTTCCCTCTTTTTCCTCTAGCAAACAATCAAATATTCTTCACAAATAAAGCATTACCAAAAAAAATAAATAAATAAAAAACAAAAACAAAAACAAAGAGAAGACAAAGGAGAGGGGCATAAATTTAGACCTAGTTGGTATTTTGAGAGATTATTTGGGATAGTTCAACCTCCAGTGGTGCATTGGTAAATATCTAACCACCAGATTTCTAGGGGGAATAGTTCACTTTTTAATTTAATCTTCACTATTAACATTTTCTTCATCCCTTTCTTAAATCCAGTAATAATAGAAGTAATAATAGAAGATAAGAAGTCAAACCCTGATTTGTAGCATTTGCCAATTTCCAATATGTAAAATATCACAATGAACATTTCACAGTTGATTCTGGAGAGTCAGTAAATGTTGTCTCCAGCATATCACTGCCAATTCCCTTATTTTACAGATGAGGAAAATGAAGCCCAGAGAGATTAAGTAATTTACTCATTGGAGTTACAAAACATGCTAGTGGCATAGTTGGGAATTATACATCAGTCCTCTGACAGTAAAATTTAGAGTTGTCCAAAAGTAGAATGGGTTGCCTCAGGAAGGAGTAAATTTTCCACCAATAATAGATGACCATTTTTTTTCATTGTGGTCTTGTTGTTGTTATTGTTGTCAGGGAATTCTTATTAAGAATAAGGATTGAACAACATGGTATCTGAGAGCCCCTCCATCTCTGAGATTTTGATTCATTCAGCCAAATAAATTAAATGTTTATATTAGCTTCCTAATTCCCATTCTACTTTTTATCTCAGTTTAAATTCTTCTACTCTGGTGTAGTGGGAAAAGCACTAAATTTAGAGTTGTTCCTATGGTTGTTGTTCAATCATTCAGTTGTGTTCAATTCTTCATGATTCCATGTAATTTTCAAAGGGGTTTCTTGGCAATGATACTAAATGGTTTGCCATTTCTCTCTCCAGTGGATCCAGTAGTAGAGTTAATATGGTTCAAATATTAGTTGTGTCACTTATTCCCCAAAGAAATAGTGGCAATTTACTCTTTGAGCCTCCATTTCTTCATCTGAATAAGAAAAGGGAATAGGTATTTATTAAGCACCTACTTATATGCCTGACAATTTGCTAAGTACCTTACAAACTTTATCTCATTTGATTCTCACAATCAAGTAAGAAAGGTGCTATTATCATATCTATTTGATGAAGTTAAGGCAGATACAGATTTTGACTTGCCCAGGGTCATGCTAGTTTATATCTGAGGCAGATTTTTGAACTCTGGTTTTCCTAACTTAAAGTCTAGCTGTCTACCCAATGCATCAGCTGCCTCTGAAAAAAAATGAGAGACTATATGATATCTAAGGTTTCTTCCAGATTTTAATTTATTATTTCTTGGGACTTCAGGAAGTGGCCAATACTTATTTTTCATAGCTAGCATAAGTATTCCCATTTTATAGGTAGAGGATACTAATGGCCTGGAGTTGTTTGGTCTTTAAAATTTTTATTATTTTCTTTTGTTTTTATATAGCCTAATTATCCCTGTATTGACCATTATTCCCTTTCCATATAAAAAGAATCACTCCCTACAAAAAAAAGGAATTTTTAAAGAACAAAAGAAAATGATAAATCACGGGGAAAAAAAACAGAAAAATTAGTCAATACTTTGAAAAGAACTGAAAATATATTCAATGTACTCCTTCCTCTTCAAAGGATGGGAAAAATATATCTTCTCATGTAGCTTCTTTGGAATCATGCTTGGTCTATGTGATTTTGCAACATTCCCTTTCTTCTTTAAAAGAAGTTTTTAGTGATTTATTTTATATGAACATGGCTCCCAGTATTGCTCCCCTTTCCCTTCTTTGAGAGAAATCCCACAAAACAAATAGTATTTTTAATAAAAGCAAATATCTGCAGAACTGATCAATACATTGAAAAAATCTGAAACTATGTGCAATGTACAAGACTTGTGCACCTCCTACTTTATCCAAGTGATAGGGTAAAAATGGCTTCTCATATCTTTCTTCAAAGCCATATTTGTTCTTCATAATTTTGTAATATTCACTTTTTGTATTTTTGAATATAAACTTGTTTGTTACATTAAAATCCCCAGATAACTCACTCCCTCTTCCTCCCCTCATAATATTTACTTTTGATTTCATGTATGTATGCGTGTGGTTATTCTTTCCATTTACCCTCTTATAGTTATTATATATATTGGAGGTTTTTTACCCCACTTTACTCTACATTAGTTTGTGTAGATGTTCCCTTGCTTCTCTGTATTCAATCATAGGCATTATTTCTTATAACACAGCAATATTCCTTTCCATTCATAATCCATGGTTGGTTAAGCCTTTCCCCAATCAAAGGGCTTCTAACTTTATTTTCAGATCTTTGCAACTACAGCAAGTGATATAAGAAATATTTTAATGTATATGGAGACTTTATCCCTTTCAGTGACCTCTGTGTAATATAAACCTGGTAATTTAATATCAGAATCAAAGAGTAAGTTTGCTGGGGTTTTTGTTTGTTTGTTTGTTTGTTTGTTTGAATGCTCTCCTATCTTGTCCTCTGTGTGCTTTACTGAATAGGCAAGATTTGAAGATCACAGCATCCAGGTCTCTGAGACTACGTCTCTTATTCCTTGGCTCAAAAAGAGAATTAATTTCTCCTCCTTCCAAAATTCTTTTTGTAATAACTAGGAAAATGAGGGTACTGAAAATGTCTCATTTTTTTCATTCTTAAAAAATATAAACAATGTTAAAAAAAAAAACCCACACACACCTTCCCAACTATGCTGGATCATCTTGTCTGTGGTGCAACATTTGTAATTTTCCATGTGGTTTCAAGAATTTCTTTAAATGGAATCCCATGAACTTGCAAGTCCATGGACAGTCTTTTCTTTCTTCCCCTGCTATTGGCTCCTGTTTTGCACATTTTATGTTAGCTAGATTAGCTAAAAGATAATGCTGCTTGTCTGCTAATACTTCAGCAGCATCTCTGCAAGTTGACTGAAGGTCTGGAGATATAGATAGATAGATATAGATATAGATATAGATATAGATATAGATATAGATATAGATATAGATGTAGATGTAGATATAGATGTAGATGTAGATGTAGATATAGATATAGATGTAGATGTAGATATATAGATATAGATGTAGATGTAGATGTAGATATAGATATAGATGTAGATGTAGATGTAGATGTAGATATAGATATAGATGTAGATATAGATATAAAAATGTGAGAATCTGGCTATGGGCCTCAGCTGGGTAAAACATCAAGAGATAGACTCAAATACAAAGGGGGAAGTAGACTCAAATACAAAGCATCTAGCTCTTCATTAATACTGTTTTCTACATGATATTGTATACTCTTTAATAGCCATGCTCTGGGACATTTTTTCTAGCCTAGAGGATTCAAAATGTTTATAAAATTCATTGAGGTGATCATATTACCATATGTGCAGAGGTTGACCTGACTAGCTCAATCAGATAATGATCCCATTCCCTTTAGCCACTTCCAAGCCAATAACTACATTCTTCTCATGTTGTTGTTGAGTTGTTTTCAGCCATGTCTGATTCTATGTGACCTAATTTGGGGTTTTCTTGGCAAAGATCCTTAAGTGATTTGCCCTTTCCTTCTCCAGCTCATTTTACAGGTGAGGAAATTGAGGCCAATAAGGTTAAGTGACTTGCCCAGGATCACACAGGCAGTAAGTATATGAGACTGGATTTGAACTCAGGCAGATGAGTTTCCTGATTCGATGCCCAGTGCTCTATCCACTATGGCACATTCTTTTCATAGAGTAACTGAAACTAGTTAAAAACCGAGAAAAAGAAATCCTCAGATCTAAAAGCCACAGTCCTTCATATGTCCCAGATCCATATATTTAAATCTCCATAGTGATTCTAGTCCTAAACATCATTCCAATCTCTGCAATTCTTATTACTTTCAAATCATTAGGGGAAACTAGAAAGAACACACACAAGTATTTTCATTTATGATGAAGAAAAGAGTTCAAAACTATGAAACTAAGAACTGTCTGAAAAAAACCTTTAATCATGTTCACCCCCTACACCTAATGTTTCTATTTCTTTCAAGGTTTGAGAATTCAAAGTCATCTTTAATGCTTTACTCTCACTCAACCTCTATATTCAAGTAGATTCTAAATTTTGTTACTTCCATCTTCTCAACATCTCTTCCCTCCCATCTCTTCCCTCAACTCATACCCCAGTTTAGGCTCCCCTTTCCTTTCACCAAGATTGTCTCGATAACTGCCTAACTGATTTCTCCAAATCCAGTCTCTCCTCTTTCCGATTTTTCTTCCCGATAATTCCTTTTGAATTGTGGCACTGGAAAAAACTTCTGAGAGTCCTGTAGATAACAAGGAGATCAAATCAGTTGTGACTTAAAGAAATTAATTCAGAATATCCACTGAAAGGGCAAATATTGAAGCTGAAGCTTAAATACTTCAGCCACATAATAAGAAGACGGCTCACTGGACAAGACCCTGATGCTGGGAAAGACTGAGAGCAGGGGACAGCAGATCATATGATGGATAGGTAGGGCCATGAAAAACAACAAACATAAACTGGCACAAACTTTGGGAAACAGAGTAGGACAGAAGAGCCTGGCATGCTAAGGTCCTTGGGGTCATGAAGAGTTGGACACAACTGAATGACTGAACAACAACATAATTGCCAAACTGATATTGCTAAAGTACAGATTTGACATCACTCCTCCATTTAAGAAGCTTTGAAGATTCCCTATTGCTTTTAGAATAAAATACAAATTCCTCTGACTGGCTTTGAAAGCCCTTCACCATCTGACTCCAGCCTATTATCCCAAAAGTTATGCATTAACACCCCACCCCCTTTTCTCTCCACACTCCAGCCTAATTTAACTGCTTGCTTGTCTCTGTACATAACATTCTATTCCACACCTTAGTACCTTTGAATAGACTTTTCCCCATTCTTGGAATGTTCTCCCTTCTCACCTCTGCCTTCACCTCGTATCCTTTTAGGCTCAACTCAAGCACCACCTTCTTCAAAAGGCCTTTATTGACACCTCCCTCGCCCCAGGTCTTAATGACTGCATTAAAGTATATTTTTATTATATAACAGTGAAGATAATGTATCTCCCTGAGATCATATAAATTCAATGGGTGGAGGGACTTTTGAATTGGTATCCTCCTGGCCCAATGCCTAGCATGTAGTAGGACCTTAATGAATGTCTGAGATTGATTGATTGGTTGGTTGGTTGAAATAAGGCCATTATGGAATAGTTAGAAACCTTCAATGGATAAGAAATTAAATAGACAGAGCTAGAAAGGACCTTAGACGTCATCTATTCTACTCTTTCATTTCATTTTATTTACACATAGATATAATTTTTAATAATTGCTTTCTGACATTTTGCAATCCATGTGCTCTCTCTACCCTCCTCCTTCCCCAAAATGGCAAGTAATCTGGTATACATTATACATGTGTTCTCATGCAATATATATTTCCATGTCCATCATGTTGTGAAATAAGACACATATTACCTATATTTTAAAAAATGCATGAAGTGAAAAATGGTTTGCTCCGATCTCCATTCAGACACCATCAGTTCCTTCTATGGCAGTGCATAACCTTTTTCATCATGGCTTCCTGAGAGTTGTCCTGGATCCTTGCATTGCTGATAATAGTTCATTCATTCACATTTGATTATTGCTGTTCCTATTCACAGTAATTTCCTGGTTCTGCTCACTTCACTTTGTATCTCGTCATATAAGTCTTTACAGGTTGTTTTGTATGTATGTGTGTGATTGTCCTGTCTGTCATTTCTCATGGCACAGTGGAGTTACAATTCAATTACAATCACAGACCACAACTTGTTCAGCATTCCCCAATTGTTGTATAACCCTTCAGTCAATGCTCTCACTTTAAAAGAGAAGACTTAAGGCTAGAGGTTAAATGATTGGCACAAAGTCACATAGGTAGTAAGTAAACAACAAAGCAAAGATTTAAGTCCAGATCTTCTCAAGCCAAAACCAAACTGTTTTCATTGCACCATGTTCTTTCTCTTCCCTTGTCATTTAACTTCCCAATGTGTACTGTTAGACTCACAAGGGCAACTCATGGAAAGAGTTAACTGTATTTTCTCTTATTTATGACAGATTTCACTGTTGGCTTTGGCATGGTCTCCCACATCATTCCTTCTTTCCCCCTCCCCACCATGTAAGAGAATTCTTCAGCTCCCTGGAACTTTGTGTAAAGCTCAATCAAAATTATTATTTGGATACCCAAGATTAAAGATTTCTGGATAAAAAAAAATCATCTGTTCAACTTATGGGTTATCCTGCCAGGGTCTGGTGAACATTTTTTAAAACTGAAATGGAGGAAAAATGCTGTGGTAAAAATATTCCCTTCCCTCTGGTTGCTGGCAAAAGAAAAAAAAATGCAACAAAAAAGCTATGAGTTGAGGCAAAGTTTTTTAAGGGCTATAGAAGGGGGAAGGCCCAAACATTCCTGAATTTTAATTTTCTTTCAATCTAATGAAACATTTTGAAACAAATGAAAAGCATAATCTCCTCAAGCTTTAATTCATTTTTGCATGTCTTTTAATCATCATTTATACACTTCAGAAGAGTAGGGAGCATGTGTTGGCAATCACGCAAGTTTCTGTATGCCATCTATATAATGAACAATTGAGGCTGCTCTTCCATATGTCAGAAAAAGTATCTTTGCAGGAAATCACCTATTTTAAGAGCACTGAAGCCTCTGAAGGTCAAGTCAAGTCATTAACAAGTATTTTTTCACATAAGGTGCTAAGTTCTGAAGTCCAAAAGAAAAGCAAAAATAGCTCCTGCCTTCAAAGACATCAAAGTCTAATTGAGGAGACAATATGCAAACAAATATAAGGAAACAAGATATGTAGAAAGGATAAATCAGAGGTAATGTTAAGGAGAAGGCACTTGCATTACAGGAGGGGTTTAGGAACAGTTTCTTTTAGAAGGTAGGATTTTAGGGGGGATGGGAAGGAAGCCAAGATGCATAGATAAGGATGGAGAACATTTCAGGCAGAGGGCACCACCACTGAAAAATGCAGTCAGGAAAAAATATGTTTTGTGTGAAGAAGACCAAAGAGAACAGAGCCAAGTGATTTGGCCCATTTGTCTTGGTTTGCTTTGTCTGCTTAGACAGTTTTTCTTGGGTGTGGCTGCTGCTTATCTTATAGCTTCCTGGAGCTACAGGTGTGAGAGAGTTAGGTGAGAGGTGGACACAAAGGTGGGTAAGCAGAGCTATGAAGGCTCAACAACCTCCCACACCAGAGGTACTAGTCCTCCACAAACAACCTTCATACTCCAGAGAATCAAAATGACATCAGTATATTGGGGTCCATATATAGAGATATATATAGCATGTCCTGAGCTCAGAAGTCTTTACCGCAAGTCTCTCGTCTCTTTTGACCCACTACAATTCTGCTTTGCTTATGGCACAAAACCTTCTTTGATGTAGACATGCCATGTGGGAAAGTCATATGCTGGTTTCTCCCATGTCTTACAATTAATACTAGAGTTCTTCAGAGAGACCTGTGGAGTGTCCTTGTATAGCTTCTTCTGATCCCCATGTGAATGTTTGCTTTGTGTCAGTTCTCTCTGTATTTGGGTATTCAAACAACGTGGCCATCTCATCAGATTCATACTCTCTACAGCACAGATAATGAGGCTGATACACCCTCAATTTTTTTGGAGACTCAAAAGAAAGTTTGGAAGAGAAGAGATATAAAGCTCCTTATCAAACCCAAGGTCTACAGAGCCATTGTGCTGTCATTGTTAAATGCCTGTGAAACTTGAATAATCCACAAGTGCCATGCTAGGAAATTGAATCTTCTCAGAATAATGTCTTTAAATTCATTTTTTAAAACACATGATTATGAAGGAAAACATATAATTATCAAAATATTTTCTCATCCAAGTTGAAAGAAGCCCTGAAAACTATCCACACACATATTCTATGGGAATTCATGGACCCCAAGTCCACAAACACTCATCAATAGTATTTATACATATGAGCAAAGATGAGTGGCCAGAAATTAGAAGAACAGGTTCAAGATAATTGAGAATACACAGAAATTTAACTAGCATTTCTGTTCTTGGTGTAAACTGAAGAAAAATGTCATAAAATCAAATTTACCATTTAAAATGTGAAAATAATATCATTATTAAGACAGTTTTAGTTGAGCAGTAGAGAAGATTCTGGAACAAAATCTCAGTGGTAGTGGTCCTGGGAGCTTTTCTAAAAGGAGAGAACCTATGAACACCTGTATCCTTTGGAGGGGAAAAAAAAACAAACAAACAAACCCTGGAATCATGACATCTACCCAAGGGAATAGTTCTGAAACAATGCCCTAATAGGAAAGAGATCCCTGAACTCTGTCCCCCTAGAACCATGGTGGAATACCTATGGCACAATATGCCAGAGGGGACAGTCAGAGCCCTCTCTATGCACATGCCCCATCACCCTTGCCCCAGTACAAAATTCACCACAGTTCATTACTAGAAAGAAAGCCAGCAGGGCTGAGCTGCTCCCTTCCCCCTCTCCACATGTGCCTGAGTTACCCACCCCTCTGCAGCAACCCAATGAAAATGCTTCCTCCCTGCCCTGTCTGGGGTAATGTGGTGTGGGGGTCAAGTGTTCACATGTGACATGAGGGTTGAAATTTGGGCATCTGGTCTCTAAATCTGGTTCTTTATCACTGCCCTAGAACATTGTTACTCTGTGGAGAGGCAGACCCTAGGACATTACCCCATGATAGGAAAATAGAAACTGCATTATTGGTCCTTGTTAAGAGATATCTTCAGATTCTTTAAAGCTGCTCAGAGGGGTTTCTGTATTAGAAGAATTCTCTAATGGTGTGGTCACCAGAGAAAAGGAGTGGAAAAGAAAATGCGTCATCTTGTAGATTACTATTTTAATTTATTATTGATAAATTTGGTTGTTTTAAGCTCCTGAAACATCAAGATATAAATATAATAAATTGCACAAGCTTTAAAACTCATTATTTAAGTGTGTTTTAAGCTAATGACTCAATGGCTCTGTCCTAGTTATTGATCTCTGAATATATTTAAATGAATATTTTTATCCAAGTTAACCAGGAAGTTCCTTAATTCTAGTCTAAATCATTTTATTTAACTATACTTAAAAGGATATAACTTAGTCCTAGTATCCTTAGTAGGTCTGGAAACCACCTCAAGGCATAACATTGGATGTTAAGCCTAAAGTCTTAAAACGATGTCCTCTGAGTCTTAGCTTCTTTCCCATTTACCAGTTCTTCCTAGATGCAAAATCTTACATGGAGAGTCATATGGATATCTAGAAATTTTATTTGGCAACTAGTGGTATAAGACTTTGTAATCACAAAGGTAGCATGGAAGAGTAGTCAGAGATCTGGCCTCAGAGTCAGGCGAGCCTGGTTTCAAATCCTGTTCCTGCCAAATACTGGCTGCTTGACATTGGACAAGTCACTTAACTTCTCCGTGATGCAGGAAACTCTGTAAGACACCAACTTTACAATGTGTTGATCTGGGATAGGAGATTAAGCTATACCTTATATAACAAAATTACAGGCCTGGCTAAAAATGTATCTATTTCTATCTCTATATCTATCTCTATCCATTAGCAACCCCTATCTATCTTTCCATCAGTCTATCTATCTATCTATCTATCTATCTATCTATCTATGTCTATCTATCTGTCTATCTCTACTTATTTATTTCTGTCCTTCCATCTGTCTATCTAGTTATATCTACTATCTGTCATTCTGTCTGTCCTTCCTTCTATCTAGCTAAATCCCTACCCATCTATTTCTATATACCATATGTGAATATATGTATGCTATTTTAAACAATATTAATTATTGGTACCATGAAATAAACTTGCCTGGTAACTATTGACATTGAAACATGAATTTCAATATACAAAATATCCTGACTAATTTTCTTTTACACCAAGTCATGTTTGATCCATTCATTCCAATTCACTTTTCTACTTATATGGTCATAGTTGGCAGGTTGTAATTTCTTTTTGGTGTCCTTTTTTTTGACGTTGTATCATTTCAAAACTGTCTTTCCAGATCTCTTCGTATTCTTCACACTTGTCTTAATTGCAAAGTAAAACGCAATTAAATTGATGTAACATAATAAATTTATTTAACCATCCCTCCTTGGTGAGACATTTAGATTGTTTTGAGATTTTTGCAATTATAAATAATGCTGATAACTAATTTAGAAATGATACAGGTAACTTGGGGGTGATGGAGAGAATGCTTCACAACAAATTTCTCTAACACGGGTCTCATTTCCAAGAAATAAAGGGAACTGATTCAAATGTATAAAAATAAAAACCATTCTCCATTAATGGCCAAGAATATGAATAAGGAAGTCATTAGAGGAAGAAACCGAAGATTTCAATAATCACATGAAAAAATACTCCAAATCACTAAGAATTAGAGAAATACAAATTAAAGAAACTC